>NW_027210749.1:987500-994619 GCF_029030835.1 Brachyistius frenatus
AAACGTTCAAACTGAGTCCTTCTTTGCTGCGAGTCTCTCGTCTTTGCCCTACATCTGTCCCCCCTTCCGCTCAGCTTCGCCCACAAACCACATGTAGATGTCTGACCTGCAGCATTTGTTCTCTGCTAGAAGCTGCTCCAAAGTGCAAGAAGAATCCCGGAGCTTCTCGACGCGCTGGAGACCCGCTCGGTGTTTTCCGCCCCCCGGTTGGTTCTGGTCCGCTGCCAGCGCCGCCACAACAAAAAACTAAGAGTGAAGCATCCAGGACATTTGTTTCTGCTATTCATCGGTGAACAAGCGGCTTCCCCCGCCACGCACACACTGAATACCCCCATTGGAAGTCAGTGGAGTGTGAGCGTGAATTTGCTGATCGGGGCCAACAGATCGTTTGGAGAAAAAAAATAAAAAAAGGGAGATATTCTGGCACTGTAAGCAAAGTTAATGTCAGCGAGGACGACCGGTGTCACAACACAGTAACTAACACAGACGCACTCAAACTAATGTCAGCCAAACATTTATCATCTTTCTTTATCGAAAACAACGGCTGCTTAAAATGCGTTAACATCCAGCAGCATTTTTACTGAATGATTTGTTGGTTTATTTCTGGTCAAAAACAATCACAGTGCAGTAAAATCACAGACGGTAAATGAAAGTGTTCGTAGCTTCCACGTGTTTTTTTTAGGGGGGGCGTGTCTGTTTGATTGACAGGTATATTTGTCCGTTGCCATCTTTGCTAGTTCGGAGTGTGTTTGAAGCAGGAAGTGACCATATTTGGACGAGCTGGGGGAGGAGCCAGCGGTGGATCTGACCGATCTGATCGGAAACCTGACGATACTACGTCCCGCCCACCGATAGCTGTAACCTGACTGCACCACAGGCCTGTCAATCAAACAGACACGCCCCCAAAAACAGGTCTTCTTGAATCTTCTTTTCTAATGAATGAGGGATTATTTTCAGATGGACCTCCAGAAAACTAAGAAGAAGGAGTGACTTTAGCTAACAACACCGAGATAACTGATGGACACATTTTATTCACTTTGGATTTGATGAGAGAAGTTGAATGGGAGTCTATGGAGCCGGAGGCTTTTTGGAGCCGACCTCTAGTGGCACTCGCTGGTATTGCAGCTGAAGACACTTCTGGATCAGAACCATTTTACAGACCTGAAGCTACGAACTCTTTTAGAAACAGTCTGTACTTTAAACACTGAACATTTAAAAAAAAATTTAAGATGTTTAAAATCTCAGTATTTGAAATATTTCCATGTGTAATTGCTGCAGCGATCAGGCTTCACTCACTTCGGTGTTTCTCTCAAATAAAATGCAGCTGGTTTGTTTTGCACCTCATCGGTCTCTGCAGACTTCTGGTCCTGAGACTCCGTTAGCTGAACTGTTGACCCTCCAATGAGTCCGGATTGTGTCGGTGTTATTATATATAAAACAAGTAACACACGTTCAATCATAAATGTTGGAGAACAGGAAGCTTGTTCAGATCTGCGTCCTTCGGTAAACAAATAAAAACACCAAACAGGACGGTGACCTTCAACGACTCAAGTCAGTTACACAAGTTGCTTTTTTAATCAACTTTTACCCCCCGAAGGTTCAAATCCATAAACAACACGTCTTCATACATCCGTGGCTCCACATGGGTGGAACGGCTACGAACACTGATCTCGAACCTTTTTACGCTCCGGTTCACGGAGGTGAAACGCTCACATGTTTCACAGCAGAGGGGCCGCCGCCTGAAGCCCCCCCGGGGTCACGACCTCCCGGCTGAATGCAGCGCCGCAGCGGGTTTCCCTCCACAAAGCGTGAATACAGGTGGATTGTTTACGGCGCATTGTCGCACAGAACGCTGAATTTGTTCGAAGCCGAAAGTGTCGTCGCTGCAGTCCTGAGGCCGCACGCGCTCACATGTTGCAGAAAACGGAGCTCCGCATGTGCATTTGTATGTATATTTGTTGTTGTTGTTTTTTTGCAGTGTTTTGCAGCTGATGTGTGCTGTGGAAAAAAAAAAAAAAAAGGACACAACATGAGCGTGTGTTTAGCATATCAATGGCGTTGCCGGGCAGAAACACTCTGAGCTTTCTAGCAGCCGTCCGCTCGCCTCCACGCGCCGTATTTAAGGGGCTTTCTTGTGGCCTCGCAGAGCTGACATGAACATCTTTACTAAGGTCCCAGGATTAGCCCAACAAACCAGGTATGTTGCAGAGCGGAGGTGAGGTGGGGGTGGGGGCGGAGGGGGTGGGGGGTGGAGGTGGAGGTGGGTGGGCCTCCCGCGCTGCTCTCCGTGACCCCAGTTTACCCCACGAAGCGCCCGGAGAGCGACGGCGGCCGCTGGAGGCACGCTAACGTCGCTTCAGGTGGAAAAGTGGAGGTTTTAATCCAAAAGAGTGAAACACAGAAATACTTTTTAAACGAGAGTATATTTTATGAGCTGTAAAGAGTTCAGAAGAGAAACTGTTCATTTGAGCATCGTGACATAAAAAAAAACACCAAAACGACATTTTGATTGTTGCAGCTTTGATTACTAATCGTGTTTTTCTGGGTTCTAATTATTGATTAAAAAATGCTTCTTTATCTGCAGCAAGCTGGGGTCTGTGCTCCAACGTGCCTTCTACGGGTCCAGTGGGAGGGTGAGTCCAACCATCATGGAGACTCGTTTGTATCAAGGCAAACTTGAACAGATGTTTTGTTTCTTTTAAAGGTTGTGTGGTTCAGAAACTGTGATTGGAGCTGCAACCAGGAGTCGATTAATCGATAAGTCGATTGGAGGATAGGAGTTGTTTTGAAAGCAAAATAAGTCAACAATTTTCTGGGGTTTTTTTTTTTAATGCCAGTGAAATATATCTTGGTTTTTTCGATTGTTTATTGAAGGCACTTAAAAACATAATAGTTTTGTTTTCTGGGACGAAAAGGATTAATTGATAGATTAAATCAAGATGAAATTAAAAAATAATAATAATTTTAAAGCATCTTCCAGCTCAATAAAGTTGACTAATGAACACGTTTCCTGGTTTTTAAAACTTTATACAGACAAAAAAAATCAGACAATTTGTCATTTTAGTTGAATCCCAGCACTTCCTGTTAAATCAGCTTTCTCAACTTACCGTGTTTCCCGAAACGTAAACGTTCAATTTACAGAAGATGAAAGACTCAAGAAATTACAAGTTTGAGTTTGAAACGCAGCTCGCAGCTGAAGTCGAGCTGTAACTTCCCAGCAGGTCTTCTGAACGTGTCGTGGTTTTGTGTTTTGTTTTGCGTACTCTCAGGTGACCCTTTTCGAGCAGCGTAACTTCGCTGGCAGACGGCTGGACCTGAGCTCCGACTGCTCCAGGCTCAGCGACAAGAACTTCCCAGAGAGATGCAACTCTGTGCAGGTGGAGAGCGGAGCGTAAGTGAACTGCAGCGAACCCGGTGCTGCAGATCTGCAGATATTCACAGTTATCACATCCAACAAGTAGATTTTGTATTTAAGTCTTCGAGCAACATTAAAGGATCAATTTTTTTTTAAAATCCCATGAAGTTTGGTTGACAGATGAGGCCGAGACATTTCCCCAACAGGACGATCAATGCCCAAAAAATGATTCAAAACCCAGTATTTAGTTTTGCAAGTGAAACTGCAGATGTCTAAAAGTAAAAGAAGTCCAACTTCACTACATCTTCAGGTTGTTTTTATTGTTCCGAGAGACAAATTCTCTTTGATTGATGCCAAAACAAAGAAAAGAAAAAAAGCATTGATTGAATCTGATTGACAAAATTTTGGTTGGACATGTTGTTTTTTTTGTTTTTTTAAATATCTAGTAAACATATGAGGTGTGTTTTCACAAAAAATATTTCTGTAACTCATGAAACTGCTTTTTTTTTAATGTTAAATCCAATAAATTTTTCGGATTTTTTGTGTCCACCAAACCTCATAGAAAAAAGGTCATATTTAGTTCTGGTCAAAGACAGATCAACAAAACTTTCATAATCAAATCCGCAATTAGTAAAAACAAAATGACCAAATCAGAATCAGAGTCTGCAGTATTTTTTATTTCAAGTACGGTAAACTTTTTTAAATTTATTTTTAAATTTCCTTCCCTGCTGCCGTGTGATTCTGTCTTGGACTCGCCTCCTTCCCTCTTCGGCTCTCCTGCAGATGGGTCGGTTACGAGCAGGATAACTTCCGGGGCCGCCAGTACCTGTGGGACATGTCCGACCGGGGCGAGTACAACTGCTACGACAAGTGGTGCGCTCAGGTGGACCACGTCACCTCCGTCCGCTCCGTCAAACAGGTGAAACACCAAAACATGTTACAGAAACTTTAGAGAGCAGTTAAATCTGACGTTTCTACAGACAAAAACAAGCCTTAAACATATCGCACTACAATTTTACAGGGCAGCTTTATTTTTATATCACATTTCAAACACCGTTTAAGAGAAAGAAAAAAACAAAAAGCAGGAAAAAACTAAATCAAATCAATTAAGATTTAAAAAACACAAGGTTAAAACATATCATTTTAATAAAATACAAATTAACCAAAATATGAACAGTCACGGTGCAGTTATAAGAGCAGTGGAGATTCTAGTACACTGATATTAACAAAATATTTTGATATTTAAATGAAATTTATAAGTTTGATTATTTCTAAAATATAGAAATATTCACTTGAAGTTAGTGTGGAAAATGTAAGACTTTTATTTTGAAGTAGATATTAATACTAAATGTGTTCCTTTCTGTTTTAATGTTTTGTTTTACTCTACTTTTATTTCCGGGGAACAAACTTTAATCCCGACATTTCAACTTTATTCACAAACTCTAATTTCCACTTTATTTTCCACATTTCGAACATCCGCAATATAATAAAATTAAAAAAAAACTTCTCTAATTGTTTTTTCTTATTGTGGCCATCATTTGGTGACTAAACATAATAATAATACATTTTCACACCTAACCTCTCGTGGACTGCCACCAACACACACACACACACACACACACAAACTCACCAGCTGTGCATCTCTGTGGTTTCCAGGACAACAATCCCGCCAAAGCTCAGCTGTTCGAGCGAGCCGGCTACTCCGGTAAGAAGATGGAGATCCAGGACGACGTCCCCAACCTGATGAGCCGCTACAGCCTCAACAGAGTCGCCTCCATCCGCGTCCTCGGAGGAGCGTAAGTTCGTCTCTGTGGAGAAAAATAAGCAGTCACTCGTTGGTTTTTAACATTAAACTGTATTTAATCCACACGTGTTGACGTAAACAATAACAGGCAGATCAGCAATTCTCTTCATCACGTTGTAATTAATACTGGAAGTAGCAGGATAATACTGCATGAAGCCACTGAGCATCTGATGTACGAAAAAGGCTGTAAAAAGCTGAATATTTTCAAAGTTAAGAATATTAGAAAAAAATCAAACAAGTCCTTAAAGATCTGAAAATTTGAATAGTTGAATGTAGCTAAAAAAAAAAAAAAAATATGCAGGAGTAAGAAATATTAGATCTTACTATTGAAGTGTTGATTGTTTTTGGTCCATTGGAGACGGACTCCGTCTAATTAGACTCAAAATCTCATGAAACCATGATTCAGTCCAAACTTGCTTTTTCTTTCTTTGCTTTGTTGGATTTTGAGATTTATTTATTTTTAAACCCATTTTTTGTTTGGTGCCTGAAGGTGGGTGGTGTATCAGGAGCCCAACTACAGAGGACCTCACTACGTCCTGGAGAAGCGCGACTACAACAACTTCTCCGACTGGGGCAGCCAGAGCAACACGGTGGGCTCCATGCGCAGAGTCCGCTTCAACTGAGCCGGACCTCCGGGACCTCCGGGACCTCCGGGACCACCCCTCTCCCCCATCCGCCCCCCCAACATGAGACCTGTCAGCTTTACACTCAACAAAGCTTATTTTAGTAATAAACTGGTAAAAGACGTGCTTTTTTCTGGGGTCAGATTTAATATTTGTCCACAAAAACACTCGGAACATTTACACATCGCCGAATTAAAAACGGTCTACAGAAAAACTCTAGTAGTCTGCTCTAAGATTTTACATTAGAAATACACCCGTGTATATAAAAAAAATATGTATAAAATGTCACTGGATATTTCAACAGATTTTTTTATAATGATCAATCAAATGTGGACAAACACTTGAGACAAAGGTGAAGGAAGGAAATTTGATCAAAAATTCACTGGAATTTTTTTTATTAGGGAAAAAAAAGCATCTTTTTCTGTATTATGTTCTGTAAAATTGAAATAATTATTCATAATCTGTGCATATCAGCCGACACGTACGCCAATACAAATGTACCCGATAGGCTCTTTAGTTCTCCAAATAAAAACACGGCTGTCATGAACAAAAATGTGCTTAAAGTCAGAAGTTGGCTAAAACATGTTTATTTGGCTTCATGTCCAAAGTAGATTTAAATTACTTGAACATGAGATCAATAATGCAAAACATGAACACATAAAAGTGCATTAAATTACATTTGCTCGAAGATATTTAGGCCAAAAAAAAAAGCACTTGCTTCACCCATAAACTCTACAATAAAATACTAAATTCTATTATTATCTTATTGCTGCTGTAGCGAAAAAATGTCCCCTCGGGGATTAATAAAGGAACTACCTAACCTAACCTAACCTAACCTAACCTAACTTAACCTAACCTAACCTAACCTAAATGGAAAAACAAAAAGTCACGAGAAACCTGTCAGAAGTTGGTCAGACAAACCTCTGATTGACATGCAGCTCACGGTGCATTCAAAGACGGTAAACAAAAAACAGCCAAAACAAACCACGAAGCCTCGATGAAAAATCATAAAACCATTTTATTAAAAAAAAAAAAAAAATCGAGTGAGCGTTCTTCCGCAGGTTCGATCGACCTCAAACATAAAGTGCGAGATGTGTGAAAAGTCCTGATGGCAGCGTGAACGTGGAGCTCAGGGCTCGTTGAGCGGAGCGGACGCCATCTTCTTCAGGACGCAGGACTGGAGCTGAGGGAGGAGGCTGATCTTCATCAGCCTGCTGCTGGAGTACTTGGTCTTCACGGCCTGTGGAGGAGGAGAAGAAGAAGAATGATAATACTACTACTTCAGGTTTAGTTCGAGGCGATACGCTGCGAGGATCGGTTTTCTAAATGACGCCTCA